>NW_026901781.1:0-1170 GCF_033783945.1 Neopsephotus bourkii | reverse complement strand
TGATTCCGTGACTTGCCGTGTGCCTCTGCTCCAGCTCCTTCATGACCTCAGAGATGCCGTTTGGCAGCGGGAATCACGGCACAGGTTGTCCAGGCTGGGGTAGCGCAGGACGAGCGGCTGCTCCCTCCCTGCACCCCAAGCTCCGCACCCCGCCATGGGCATTTCTTCCTGAAGGCCTTATTCCGCCCCGGGCTGCCTCGGGACGGCTCCGGATCCGGATCCGGCGGGACCGGGCCAGGCTTTGTGACCGACCGACCGGCCGGACCCTCCGCTCCCGCCCGCGCCGCGCTCCTCTCGGGGGCTCTTGTGCCTCGTCCCCGCCCGCGCCGGGCCGCGCACGGCGGTTGCTGAGGGGCGGCCGTGCCCGTGGCGCCGGGAGCCTCCCCTCGGGGCGTGCGGAGGTGCCGTGAGGGGGGCTCTGAGGCGGCGGCACCCACCGGGGCGGCCGTGTCCGTGCAGCCCCTCTCGGCCCTCGCCTGGGCACAGGCAGCCGCGTGCGCTCCGTGCGGCAGCTCCAGGCCTTTCCCTGCAGTTTGAGGCAGTTCTGGCCCTCCCAGCGCACCTGAGCCCCTGCAATAGGTGCTGCTTCCTGATCGCCGCATGGGCCCTGCTGGCGGAGGCTGCCGCTGCTGCAGGAGCTTCGTGCAGGCTCCACAGTGGGGAAATGACGTTAAAAGCAGCAGAGAAAACAGGAGCGGTGAGAAAGGGCCGTGTTTTCCACAGAGCAATGCAGGCAGAATTGTGAAGGTGCTTTCAGAGCAGAACTGGCACCGTGCGTGGTGCTGGCAGAGATCTGTGCTCTTCCAGCAAGCTACGATGCGCTGTAGATTCCCCTGTGTTCGTGGGGCTGTTCAGCCTGGCCCCATCAATCCCAAGCTGCACTTTGCAGAAATGACCCTCCAAACATGCCGAGCTGATTCCCACAAGCAATAGTAGGAGGGGATTGTCAAAGGGAACCGCTTGCGTGTTTACAGCCCCAAATGAGTTGTGACTTAATACTTGTGCGTGGCACCATGAATGTGTTCGCAGCTCTTTGGTTTACAGAGGGATGTGAGGCTGAAGGAAGGGGCCTGTTTGCCTTGGACCCTGCACTCGAGGTGAGGGTGGGAGGCTGGTGAGAGGCTGTGGCAGGTCTGAGAGGTGCAGAGGGAGCCGGAGCAGGGGTAAGGA
>NW_026901780.1:0-12022 GCF_033783945.1 Neopsephotus bourkii | reverse complement strand
ATCTCCAGATATTCTTTTGTCAACATTACCCTTTGACCCAAGTGTTTCTTCTTCCTCTCTCACTCTTATTTACCTTTCCTCTCACTCTTGGGCATTGCAGAAAACAGCTAGATTTCTTATCATCCTCTACTACACAGTCATTCCTGGTTATACACTTATGTAAGCAATTTAGTCTGTGCTAATCATTTAAGCAGTGATGATATCAATGGAAAGAGCAGGGCAAGAGCAATAACAGATTCAATCTAGATTGACACCACTGTGCATGACTGAACCTATAGACCACTGCCCATAACCCTCTACTGAGTACTGGCAGAACTGAGGTGAGTCATCTTAGAGATGGCATTTGAATTTGAAAAGGCAAAAGGCTAAATGAAGTGAATCCAGCTCTGAAAATGCACCTTGTTCCATCTGCAGAGTACGGATCATTCATTGTACATGCTTTTCCGTACATTGGGTTTATTTGAATCATCTAAATGAACAAAAAAAAAAAAAAAAAAGAAAAAAGGTAATGTGGAATAAAGGAACACGGGACTCATCCTGCTGGGTCAGAACAAGAACTAATAAGTTCAGTGTTCTTTGTCCCATAACAAATGCAGTCTGCCTCAAAGAAAAAAACAGAAGCATCAACACAAGACAGAAAAGAAAAAACAAACCAACTAACCAAACAAAAATTAAAACCAAACACAAATGAAACAGGCCAGTACAGGTTACTGAATAATATGTCCCCAAGAAAATACTCTTTCTTAATCCTTCAAAGAGGGTGGTTAACAAATACTTATTATAATTCTTGGAATTCATTTTGTCTGATTATGAGTCTCATCCTTTAAATCATGACATCCTTAGGAGAAGCAGGCTATCCTGCCCTGTGGACTGAATATTTCCATTTTTGTTATTTTTAGTCCTTTTATTCCTTTGCTTAAGAAGCTGGTCTCTTGCTCTACACTGCAGGTGATCTCCATGCCAAGATTTTCTTTCTCAAGTATTGAACTATTTGTGCACAAACAAAGTGTCTGAAATGGTCTTCAGGCATGAAAAGTATTTGCAATTCCCCAGCCACTGATAACTCAAACCTCAAGATTTTAAAGCATTTTGTGAGGGTGGGAAGGGGGAAAATCTATTCAGCTCTCAAACTGAGATGCATTTCAGCCTAGAGAAATCTTCCCAATCCCCAGAAGTTTTTAAACTACTGAAGGTGCTAAGGCTAACCTGTAAGGGTCTTTTTTAGAGTATAGACAGACAATACTCCAGCCAGAGGCACTGGAGCCCTCTGCAGAAAATTGTAAGTTCAGAGCAGCTGAAATCTGGGCTTACTGTTCACAAATGTCTCTCTGCAGACTTCAAAACCTGGAATCTTCAGAAATCTTGTCTTTTCAGCAACTTCATTCCAAAAACATTTTAACAGAAAGTGGACGCTATTTCACCTTATTGATGGAAGAGTTGCTCATACGGTTTTCACCTTCTTATTCTCTGTTAATGTCTTCCCAGTGGTTTTATTGCATTATTTTAAAATGTCCTGATAAAATCTGCAAAATCTTTCTCTACATCTTTTTTTCCTATTTAGATACCTAATGTGGTTCTAGCACAGAAAAAAAGAAGCAGGCTCACATCTGGAGTGCTGGGTTCAGTTCTGGACTCCCCAGTACAGAGGCATGGGTACACTGCAGCAAATCCAGCCACAAAGGTGATGAGGGGTCTGGGGCATCTAACATATGAAGAAAAGCTGAGAGAGCTGGGACTGTTCATCCTGTTGAAGGAAAGGCATGGGGGATCTTATATCAATGTGAATGAATACCTTACGAGCGTAAAGAAGGCCCAGTGACAGGACAAGGGGCAATGGACACGAAAACACAGGAAATTCTAGTTAAACACAAGAACAAACTTTTTAACTGTAAGGGTGATCAATCACTACAATAAGCTTCCCAGAGAAGTTACAGCATCTCCATCCTTGAAGACGCTCCAACCCATAATAGACAAAGTCCTGAGCAAACTGCTCAAGGTGATCCTGCTCTGATCTGGGGGTCAAACTAAAGGAACCCCAGACGTGCTTTGCAATTGCACCTATTGTTTGACTTTGTGATTCTTCCCTGTTTTTAATCCCTAACACACATGTAGAGAGGTCTCAGTCTAGTTTTCTTTCATGGCATCATGCTACTACTCCTCCAGAATGACTGATTCTCTCCTTGGACATTAATTCCTGTGACCATAGTGTTCAGACATATGACGGCCCCCAGCTGACAAGTCCCAGTAAGTCAACTTGTTCATATGCGAGTCTCCTGACAGTTTTTCTTTCCCAAAATCACAGTGCCAACACACCTTTCCTGATGTTTTTTCTTTGTTTGTTGGTTTGTTTTGTTTGGTTTTGATTTTTTTTTTAATTCTTCTTTCAATTGGCTTTAGACCCAATAATGTTATCAGAATTTTAGTCTTAGTACTTACATAGGACTTGATCCTATCTGCTGCATTTAATCTTCTGAGTCATTCTCCCAACGTTAATGATTACTTCTTGTTAGTTCACACAAGGTATATAGGATTTGGTTTAATTCAAAACTCAGAAATAAATCCTGAATTGTTCAAAAAAAAAAAAAAAAAAAAAAAAAAAGAGTCCTGTGAATTAGCAGAATGTATTTAATGAGAAAAGGCTTAGTAAATGCTTAGTGAATATGAGAAGTCTTCCAGGAATATCTGAGCAGTCTTACAGGTTTCAGGCTGCTCTCACAGGAGCTACTTGTCATGAATTCTAGTCAGCAAGGTTGCATTTGTATTTCATGTTGGTACATGCATGGTGCTTATGGAAGAAAAAGATCACTCTTCTGACACCAATCTCCAAGGCTTTGGTATCCTGTCCAGACACTGACATGTTGACAGATATAAAGCTCGCCATTTCTCAGGCAATATTGTTCTGATCATGATGGTTTTGACGAAATTCCAGCTTTATCCCCAATCCATTTTATTTTTTATCATGGCGATCGCTTCCTAGTTTCCCTCAGATTACTTAGTAGCTCAGCATCGATAGACAGTGGTACTAAAGGGAATACACTTTAGTGCTTGTACAAAGACCATCCATCATGGAGAGATGGATTTTGGTATTTTTATAGGATTCTCCTCCATGGTTGGCTGAGTGCTGTTCTGCTGCTGTCTAACACGGGGGGGATTATAGGTGTCTCACTGTTGTACCTGCTGCTTTCATATTGCAAAGCAGGGGGTTATTAATAGCGATTGTTTTCAGCTGGAGCTTTTAAAGCTTGTAATACCAAGACATAGTCTTGAAAGCTGTGAAATGAACTGCCAGTTCTGCAGCAGAGATGACAGTTTTTAGCTCTGGGCACTTTTTTTTGCCTCAGTTTCTTCTTTTTTTTTGTGGGTAAGCAGAATTTATGTTGAATGCTTTTCCACCATTGTGCTCTGATTTAGCAGACTGCTTTCTAGACATATGATTCCAAACAATGCTAATCTTTCTTTAATTCCTTTTTTAACTTTTTACTCACCTTTTATTCTCTGATGATTTATACCCTTGCATCAGGCTGTTCATCATCTATCTGCTCACTCAGCCTTTCTTGTAGATAATAGCTTTCGGTGAGTGTCTCCAACCTGAACCTCTTGCCTAGGATTATTATCTAGAGGTATTACTATATCCTAGAACTTCTTGTCCCTTATTTTACTTTTTCCTCATGAAAAGAACAAGTTTCACTGGTGAACATAGCAACAGAAATCTTCACTTTATTTACTCCATAATGGGCTGAGATCTATTTAGAAATGAGGTCTTGGGATGATAAAAGACAGTACTAAGAAAATACGAGCTCACCCACAGTTAAATTTAGGAATGCAAGACAGAGACAAGCACTGCAAGTCTGCAGTGCCCCTGCACACAATGCTGTGTGAAGTTCTACTTTTCCTCATCTCTTATAGCAAGTAAGAGAACCAGAGAAGATATAGAAAAAAGGCATCAAGAAAGATCACAGGTATTGAATAGCATCCACCAATGAAACTGAAGCCTAAAAAAAGAGATGTCTGAGAGATAATATGATACTGGTTCATGAAAACATTGTTCACTGGATCTTTCAAAATATGAACTAAGGCATGAAATGAAACTAGCAGATGGGAATTTATAAATGAACAAAAGGAAGTACTTCTTGGAACTCCTCACTGCAGAATATTGTGTATGCTAAAATTCCTATTAGTTTAAAAAAAGAGATGGAATGAGATAAAAAAATCCATTGAGAGTTATGGTGCCAAAAAGATAGAACCTGTGGACTAAGAACTGCCTGAAACAAGAAATCTTTGGGGAATATTCTAGAGAAATAGCACTACTTGCTTACTCTCTTGCCATGCAACTTTTCTTTCCCGCTAGCCCTTCAGTGAAAGTGGTCAGAAAAAAGTATTAGAACATGATTGTTATTTTAATAGAAGCACTCTGTGCCTGGCTGTGTGTATGTTTGTATATACATCTGTATGAAATACTGCTGGAACTTCATGCTTGAAGTACATTAGGAGAAACGTTGAACATTGCAGGTTGTGTTTGAACATCTTAATGGAATACTTAAATTTAACATCTCAAAATACAGTTGAACAAAGAAAATTACTTTATTTCATGTGAAAATAAATAAATGTACACATAAGCAGAATTATATATATGTTTAAACAAAATATTTTGACAGACTTGGAGCTTATGGATATTTGTAGGGGGGTGTCCTAATTTTTTTCAGGTCTTGTGTTCATATCATAAGGCCCTGTTTCTCCTCCGTGACATTTTGTACTGTAAAGACTCTGTACTTGTTTCTGCATCAAAAAAATGTTATTACCATATAATCTTAGCAGACAGAGATCATAAGGACCTCGCATTATTAAAATATTCCATTTCTCTCCCAGGGCAGGATTATTATCCACACTTACATTGTCTAGTGATTTTCTCCTATCTCTAGTTTTAAAAATCCAAGCAAATGGGCTTACTGAAAAAACAGTAAAATAAAATAAGCCATAAAACTGCTCAAACTATTTTTCTCAAACTATTTTGATATAACTTTTTTACCACTCAAAAATGCCATTTAGGCAAAACCATGATGTTTCTGGAATGTACTAATTTTGATGAAATTCTCCATGGAAATTTTTCTAAACTGTTCCAGGTGGTAGTGATAGCTGTGTTTACTGTGCTTCTGACATTTCCCTCTGCAAATATTCTCTTTTGCATGAAATTCCAGACCACATTTTGTTCTAAATTAAAACTAAAAAAAAAAAAGTATTTAAAACTTGGGATCTGTCTGAAAATTCTGGCAAGTTTTATATATCACTTAAAGAATAAAGGTCCTTTATTAATGCTTTCATTTTCCTTGATTATGAAGCATAGTGAGAAGATGAACTGTTCAATTGACAAAAATATGGGTGACATCTCTACTTGGTACTCATGAATTTTTTTTTTTCCAAAAGGTTTCAGTCTTCTTCTTATGATTAACAGCTCTGTGTAGAAGCCAACTCCTTTCTTATTTGTAATTGTATGTTTGCTCTCATTCCATGCAATTTACTGTGCAGCAGATCAAGTTTACTGGGGCTGTGGAGCTGTGCTGATCCAGACCAGAGCCCTAGGACATTGCTCAAAGAGGGTCTCAGACAGCACTCCAACATCTCTTTGATCTGTGAACCTTGCACAGAAATGTTGCTGTAATCAAGACAGATCAGGAATAAAAACAACAGGGTGACTCAGATTATATCATCTGGGTACAGACTGAAGACCGTGCTAGGAGAGGGATACAAAACAGGCTGAGACCCCAGAGATACTGGTTCAACACTGAGTGTGCTGTCCGAGAAGGCTACCTCCAGATCAACAGAGGCAAATCAAGCCCGTAATGTGAGCTGGTTCTTCCTCTTCTCCTCTGTGGAGCTACGTGGAAATTGAATGTCTCTCCTTCCAGAAAAAAAGGAGAAAGAAAAAGAAAAGGTGCTGAGAGGGGGAAGGTAAAGCTTAAACAAAGTTGTAGCTGCAGCTGCAGCATCACAGGACACAGACCTAACTGCACTCAGGCAAGGATGAGCAATGTAGTCTGGCACTGACTCTGTCTAGTCTCTTCTTAGAAAGCTCCAGAGCAACAAAGTTTCACAATTTTACATCTCCATCACAAACAACTAATGACCTGACATTCACTCAATGATTGTAACCCCATTCCCTTTCTCTTCAAGTGAGAAAGAGAAACACTGTCAGCCTTGCTTTAGCAGGGACATTGAAAAAAATAAATGTCTTGGCCAACATCACACCGGCAGGGACAGCAGAAGGCTGGATCCATTTTGGTTAAGTCCTATCCTCCTATCCTGCTCTCTTTTCACAGCTATCTCTGACTCTGAAATAGGACTATTATTATTATTATTACATTTTATTCTTCCGTGCTGTTATCAGTTGCTGCCAAGAAAGAAAGCATGTCACTGTTTTTCATTTGAGCATCCTCAACATATTCCAGTGTGAGTGCCCAATGTCACAGCTCAGGGACCCAGGAGAGCAGGAGCTCAGTACTGTGAATAGGTAAGAGACACTGGCCACATACAAGATCATCAGGTCTCGGGGAAGGACTTCAGAATTAACTCTAATTCCTCTCCAACCTTCAACAGAGGAATTCAGAGGAAGATGAAGCATCAGGGTAGCGGGAGGGGAAAGGTGAGGCATTTTGTCATTAACAATATAGCCTAATTTATCACAACTGGAAAAGCAGATAGCAGTTATTAAAAGATGTACCATTAGTACAAAAGCTCATTACCACGCTGTAATCCTTGTAAGCATTTGTGACTGATACAGATGGAGTTGGCAGTGTGTAGAGGTTTTCATTTTATTTTATTTTTTTAACCTCCTTTTTTTTTTTTTTTTTTTTTTTTTTTATATATCTGGGATTGAAAAATGAGCCAGAGATTCAGGGCTTGAAATACGCTTAAAGAAAATCTTGGTTTCAGCCTAATTAAAAAGACTGTTTGTGTGTCAATAAAGCAGCTAGAGTCATGTGTGGATATTTTTCCCATCCTCAAAATATTAGGACTGAATTCCCCTTTATAGTTAACAGGTAGCATGACCTAGAATGGTGTTACTCAGATTTTTGTGTTTGTCTGACTTAATTTCTCCAACCACTTTTGTCTTTTCCTGAGGTGCAGAGTAATTTTTCACTTGTTAATATAGCACTTTCCCTTCACCCATTGTCCCATATTCTTTCTTCTTGTCTGAAAGGGAGAATTCTGGCTTAAAGAACAAGTCACAGTGCAAAATGGGGTACCTTTCCAGATGTTTGGCAAACTTACCCTGGAAACTGTTATTCGACCATGTTGACCATTTAACCATTTGTCATCAGACCTATTTCCAGCCATACTACTAACCTTCATTTTAACTGTTGGGAAATTATTTCATTTTTCTGTGTGTTTCATAGCCTCAGGAAAGCCAGGATAAGAACATTTCCTTGTTTTATGAAGTTCTCTAAGAAATATACAAGAAAAAGTGCTATAAAAAGCTAAGTAGTACTACTGGTAGTAATAATAACAATCATAATGGAAGTAAAATGAGCCTGTGTTCCAAACTTTGATGTTTTTTTTCCCCTTGAAAATATCATTACAGAAATGGAGGGAGAAATAATGACAGAAAGGAGGTTGTATTTCCTTCTCCTAACCCAGAAAAGATATTTCTTCATGAGGCTGGCTACCCAAAGTAATATTTTCTTCAGACAAGAGACTATAGGTGGCAACTAAGGCTCAGTATTCAGACACTTAGATTTAGGAGTTACAAAATGAACAGAAACATCCTATATGCAAGCTTTATCTACACAAGTCACTTTGAAAATAGATCTTTTGGTTTCAAGGATTCATCTGAACTGCAGTTTAACATCAATGGGTCAATTGTGCAAAATTACCTTGATTCAAGATGAAAATAATTGATGGTCTTTTCTTCCATTCTGAAGCCACAAATAAGTTCGAGAAAGACTGTAATGTCTGATACCCAACTACCTGCTGCTGCTTGTTTCTCCCTTCTTCAGGAAAAGAAAGAAAAAAAAAAACCCAAAACATTTTCTTGGTTATACACAAGTAAGCTCCAAGGGAATATTTAATTCATGTCACCTTAATGGGTAAAAACACTCTTTTACAAGCTTCAATTTCAAACAAATAGTCAACAGCACAAGGCTGCCAACACCTGACTGAAAGGCTGAAAGGCCACCACGGTGAATTTTGGATGCAGACATAAATCTCATTAAAGGTATTGATGTATTAAAGCTAATGTTTTGGCCAAAAAATATCCTTCAGGCTCAGCAAAAATAGAAAACAAGCTGTTCTTTGCAGTATAACAGCTGGATTGTGTCAAAGCCCTGAAACTAGAGTACTTGACAGGTTAGGAATATGTAAGATGGAGGCTTCCCTGTAGGTAAAAAAAGTACCAAGAGTTGCAATCTATAGTGCTCTTGAAACAGAAAGAAATAAGACAAGAGGCTGGGAAAGTAAGACCAAGAAAAGGCAGAGTCAGTGTTTCATGCTCAGAGAGCATCCCAGAATGTTAGACGTGGAGTTTTGACTGAGGTAACTGACTTTTCTTTTTGGCCTTATAGGCATCTAGGAAAACCTGTAGGAATTTAGGAATTACATATAAATAGTCTGCCCCAAGACTTTACCTGTCTGTGATCCCTGGTGTCTCAGCTCAGTCCTGAAAAGCACTGCAAGGCCCCAAACACTGTCTAATCCCAGAGGCGTGGTATGAAATGTGATACTCGTGCTCTGCTGTAATATAACCCAGGCCAGCAACAATGAGAGATTCACCCTGGAGATGGATCCACCATGGGGTAAAGACTCCAGCACTCCAATGACATCAGCAGTCATCGTTGCTGAAAGAAAATAATGGCTTCAAAAGAGACATCACTGGGCAAGGATTCAAATACCCTTTGACAGAGAGCAAAGCCCAGGGGCAAGCCACTGTATGCTCCTCATCTCCAAGCCTGGTAGGTGTGCTCACACATCCCCAAGAGCTGTCACGTAACATTCTACCTTTCCTTCACAGATGGCTCAGCAGCTCTTTCTGCCTTATCATCAGATCCTGCTCACACTTCTAATAATTCTTACAAGAGTCCTTCTCTTTCCCTCCCTTCAGTCTTCCCTCTCTTCTCCTCATTCCTCTGAATGATTCATGTTGAAGTTAGAAGGATTAAACAATATGTTATCTCAAATGCTGGTAATAGCTTCAGGTTAAAACCATGCAGTCTGCAAGAGGCACCTTGTTGCTTAAGTTATGCAGAGACCAGAGGCTGCAGAGCAATAGAATCTTTTTGCAGACTTTTATCATGCCTACTGCTATAATGTATTATAAATCATTACCTTTCCACTCAACATCCTGGAGTCACCAATATTCAACAGCATACTTTTCCTAAAAATAAATTAATATATATATAAAAAAAATTAAAAAACTGAGTGAATTCACTGTTCAGAAAAGTCAGTGTTTGAGAAATGGTGTGAATGGATGTTGCGTGAATTCACACACACGGTTCTGCAGTCACCTCACAGCCCTGCTGCCTGCTACAGCTCAACCTCTTTACTATTTCTTGCTATCAGAGTCTACATCATTCACCCCGGTACTGCTTTATTCCTTATTATTCCTGTCTTTTTCATCCTTTCCCTGCAACCCTGTCAAAGCACTTGAACTTAAAGCCTAATTTGAAGCCCCCTGAAGTTAATAGGAGCTTTTCCATTGACTTCAGTGGACCTTCGATGAGGTCCTCAGTGCTGATTCCCTGAATATTTTGCCAGTGCCTCTTCTAACCTGTTTGCTTATACCTAATGCTCATTATCTCTTAGGAGCTACAACAGCTTTTAGAGTGGTGGATTGTGCAGAAAGAAAGAAATCTAAAGTTTACTCTTTTTTAACAAGAAAAAATATTATTGATTTAAATTTAATCTCATAATAATTTGAAGATTACTGCCAGGCAATTTTTACCTTTTTTTTTTTTATATATATATATTATTTCGTCTGATTGGTTGTTTTGTTTTTTCCTTGTATTGTGGATCCAGCTTGTTTTGAGATTTTTGGGTGGTTCAAATATGTTAGGTCAACTTTTTTTTTTTCCCATGCCTCTTTTGTCAGAACTGAAAAAAGAAATAGTGGTAACACAGAAGGAAAATAAAGCTTAAATCTTACATTCCTAGATAAATTCCAAAACTCTGGAAATTTTGCTATCATTAAACTGCCAAAATTCAGCCCAGTTAAAGACAATTGAGCCAGTTTGGATATAGACTACTCAATAAACACAATCTGTGAGATATTCTAAGCATACACACAAAAAACATTCCATATTTGGAAATATAGATTAACACTTAGTGTGACACAGTCTTGGTCCATGAACAGTTTTTCTACCTGCTATGGTCAGAGATGTAACACACTAATAGTGCTGCACTAAACATTAGTGAAAAAACAAGGACATGGACGCTTTCTATCTCAGGCAGATTCACTGGCATGTGGATTATCATAAAAGTCTTTTGGCTGCAGGGGCAGGTTAGAAGAGCCTCTGAGCTAGTCCTGTTTATTCTGGACAAATTCAGCATACAGGACTGTTTAATGAGCCACACATAGTGGAAGAAGCAGCATTTCTTAGCCATCTCTCAGTGAAAATCAATTGTTTCCAATATCTGAGACAGGTATCTGTATGGGCTCTACCTGTGCTTCAGGACTTCTTTACCCGGGGCAGCTTTCCAGTCACCTTGATGTGTCCCAGGATCCAGTTACATTACTGGGTTTTATTATTTCTCTGTTAAAACACAGAAGAGGAGAAAGGCAGGATGAGACAAATGGCTACAAACAAAATATGAATTAGCGTCAATTCCAGAGACTGATAGACTGTACATAATTTTAGGTTTAGCATAGTTTTTCTTTTTAATTTTGTGTAAAGCTTTTGGGCCTACCTCATCCTGTTTAATTTTAGATGCTACCTTCTTTAGATGCTTAAGTACCCTATTTCCTCAGAAATCTAAGAGAGACAGAGAGAGAAACCTCTGGAAGACAGTTCAGATTTTGGCTGAAGCCTCAAGTCCCACTGTTATCTCTAATGGAAACCAAGGACCATCCCACTCCTCACATGGATGTATCCTCAGATGAGGTGGGTGGATCCAGCCTGCTGCCTGCAGTGCCTCCATTCCACTTTTGTAAAGGGACCTGTTCAAGTCCTGCCTGTGCTGTCTAGTGCTCAGGCCCCCTGACAGAGCAGCATTCTACTGTGGTTCTGCTTCCCATAATGTTTTATACTGTGTTTTCCCTTTTTTTTTTTTTTTTTTTTTTAAAGTGCTGTTGCATGCAATGCAGAGAATGGATTATTCCTTGTTATGAATTTATACAGCACCCTAAGGGTCCCTTGATTTGTACTGTAGAGCATCTCATGAATAGATCTCAGATGGGAACTGAGAGCTATGAAGTCAGGCTGAGCAGTTCACGCTTCTCTAGATGAACTGTAAACAGGGGACTCTAGTGATATACAAAGAGAAAGGCTCACTGCTGAGGAGAAGAATTGCAGGAGTCTCTTCTTAAGAGACCAGTCAAAGAAAGCATTCAAGAAATAATGTGCATTTCTAGCCTTTTCCTTTTGAGCAAATAACACCCCTAAAATACATAATTCTCTGCAAACTAGACTATACAGTTAAGGAAATAGGGACCTACTGCAACAACCTCAGACAACAGCAAGCCATTCCACGTATGCATGCTCACCAGCATATACCAAGAAGTATCGCTGAGTGGGTGTCCTCAATGATCAGAGAGGGCCTGCAGCTGTGAAGGTGATAGAGCAGTTGATGACAGAGACTTGTGTCTGCTTCTTTCCTGCATGACAATCCAAAAAGGAGTAAAATCACTCTGCTGAGCAACAGCGTAACACTGATGAGGGCTAGCAATGCCTGAAAAGTAAAGTTTATCTATCTGGATACTCTCACACAAAGTTTAAGTTGCACAGCTTCTGAATACCAGCTAGTGGAAGTTTACTCTCTAAAGACATGCCCTAAGTGCTACATACAAAAGCAGTCTTGCACTGGAAGTCAGGAGCTT
>NW_026901779.1:0-1168 GCF_033783945.1 Neopsephotus bourkii | reverse complement strand
CAAAGAAAGCCACAATTATTGGCTTTCAAATGGGAAAATCCTGACAGAGGAAGGGAAACTCAATTAACTTGGACAGTATTACCTAAAGGGTTAAAAAAACAAGTCCGTCAATTTTTGGAAATCAGCTAGCATGAGAACTAGAATCATGGAAGCCACCTACTCAAACGGGACTCTGTTACAATATGTGGATGACCTGTTAATTGCTACAGAAACAAAGGAAGAATGTATCAAGTGGACAGTGGAATTGTTAAATTTTCTGGGACTGAATGGTTATCGGGTATCCAGACAAAAGGCCCAACTAACCCAAACCCAAGTTTCCTACCTAGGATATGAAATAACAGGAGGACAGAGAGAACTTGGAACTGCTAGAAAAGAAGCCATTTGCCAGACTCCAAGACCATCGACCGTCAAGGAGCTCCGGACATCCCTGGGAATGACTGGATGGTGCAGACTTTGGATCCATGATTATGGTGTTCTGGTAAGACCACTATATGAACTGTTGAAAGGAAACTCTCCCTCTTTAGAATGGACTGATACAGCAGAGGGGGTTTTTAGAAATTTAAAAACAGAGCTAATGAGAACTGCAGCTCTGTGACTCCTGGATGTGACTAAATCCTTTTGGCTATATTCCTGTGAAGAACAAGGAATAGCTTTGGGGGTCCTTGCTCAAAAACTAGGACCCTACAGAAGGGCAGTGGCCTATTTTTCAAAACAGCTGGATGAAGCGAGCAAAGGATGGCCCAGATGCCTAAAAGCTATGGCAGCAGTTATCACAAATACTGAAGAGGCTTGCAAATTTACTTTGGGACAAAAGATTACTGTACTAGTGTCCCATGTGGTATCAGTAGTCCTGGAGCAGAAAGGAGCCCACTAGTTATCTCCTTCACGTTTTTTTAAATACCAGGCCACCACTGTAGAACAGGATGATACAGAAATTGTGGTCACTAACGTTGTGAATCCAGCATCCTTTTGCAGGAACAATCGACAGAACCACTAACAAAAGACTGCTTGACCACCATAGAGACTGTATATTCGAGCCGACCAGACTTGAAAGAAAAACCTCTGGAAGATGCTGATTCTTGGTTTACTGATGGTAGTAGCTTCATGAAAAATGGTAAATGAAAGGCAGGATATGCCATTACCACCACTTCACAGGAAAAAAAAAAAA
>NW_026901778.1:0-11605 GCF_033783945.1 Neopsephotus bourkii | reverse complement strand
GGACCACCAAAGCTATTCCCTGTTCTTCATAGGAATATAGCCAAAAGGATTTAGTCATATCCAGAAGTCAAAGCTACAGCTCTCATTAGCTCTGGTTTTTAATTTCTAAAGCCCTCCTCTGCTGAATCAGTCCATTCCAGAGAGGGGTTTCTTTTAACAGTCCATATAGGGGTCTTACCAGAACACCATAATCATGCATCCAAAGTCTGCATCATCCAGTCATTCCCAGGAATGTCTGGAGCTCCTTGACGGTCTATGGTCTTCAAGTCTGGCAAATGGCTCATTTTCTAGCAGTTCCAAGTTCTCTCTGTCCTCCTGTTATTTCATATCCTAGGTAGGAAACTTGGGTTCAGATTAGTTGGGCCTTGTTTGGATACCCGATAACCATTCAGTCCAAAAAAAATTAATAATTCCATTGTCCACTTGATACATTCTTCCTTTGTTTCTGTAGCAATTAACAGATCATCCACATATTGTAACATAGTCCCCATCTGAGTAGGTGGCTTCCACGATTCTAGTTCTCATGCTAGCTCATTTCCAAAAATTGCTGGACTGTTTTTAAACCCTTTAGATAATACTGTCCAAGTTAATTGAGTTTCCCTTCCTGTATCAGGATTTTCCCATTCAAAAGCAAATAAATTTTGTCTTTCTTTGGCTAATGGTAAGCAAAAGAAAATGTCCTTTAAATCCAGAACGGCAAACCATTTCTGATTATTATTCAATTTAGTCAGTAAGTCATTGAATTAGCTACTACTGAACGAATATCCTCTGCAATTTTGTTGATTGCCCTGAGACCATGAACCAGTCTGCAACTTTTCCCATCATATTTCTTTACTGTCCAGATAGGAATATTATATTCCAATTCACATTCAGTTAATAATCTATATTTTAAAATTTATCAAAGTTTTTTTTTATTATTCCCTTTGATCTTCTAATTTTAAGGGATACTGTTTTATTCTAATTGGGCAGGCCCCCCTTTGTGTTTTTACTTTAACAGGCACAGCATTTTTCGCCTTACCTGGAACTTCAGCAAGGATTTCTTCTATTTCAGGGAGGTCATCCTGTTTGCTTTTTCTGTTGAATTAAAGATAAACTCAAAACTGCAATTAACTGATTTTTAATAACTCCCTAATGAAGAGTCCCTCCCCAGCATCCCTATAGGCCCCCTTCAGATACTGGAAGGCTGCTATGAGGTCTCCACGCAGCCTTCTCTTCTCCAGGCTGAACAGCCACAACTTTCTCAGCCTGTCTTCATGTGGGAGGTGCTCCAGCCCCCTGATCATCCTCGTGGACCTTCTCTGGACTTGTTCCAACCGTTCCATGTCCTTTTTATGTTGAGGACACTAGAACTGTACACAATACTCCAAGTGAGGTCTCATGAGAGCAGAGTAGAGGGGCAGGATCACCTCCTTCAACCTGCTGGTCACACCCCTTTTGATGAAGCCCAGGATATGTTTGGCTTTCTGGGCTGCAAGCGCACACTGCTGGCTCATGTTCATTTTCTCATCGACCAGCACCCCCAAGTCCTTCTCTGCAGGGCTGCTCTGAATCTCTTCTCTGCCCAGCCTGTAGCTGTGCCTGGGATTGCTCCGACCCAGGTGCAGGACCTTGCACTTGGCGTGGTTAAACTTCATGAGGTTGGCATCAGCCCACCTCACAAGCGTGTCAAGGTCCCTCTGGATGGCATTCCTTCCCTCCAGCGTATCAACCGAACCACACAGCTTGGTGTCATCGGCAAACTTGCTGAGGGCGCACTCAATCCTACTGTCCATATCTCTGACAAATAAGAAAATCATGAGTAGGTTTTATAACTTAACCATTACAGTTATGGTAGCCATGAGTGAATTTAGATTAGCCTGGCACCAAAATTTACATTTGATGTTAGTCCAGAATCTCACTCAAATACTTAATATGCCTGATTGTTTGATTTGTGTATACCTCTCGAAACACTCAGATGAGGCTATGTTGTTAATGGGAATCCCTATTCCTTTAGTGACAAATTGGAATATGCTATGGACAAACACCGGTTATACTGATCGATACTACACAAATCTTCAGGTTTTGAAAATTCAAACCCCAGATATTTCAGATACCATATGCGTGACTGTGAACAAAACCCTTAATCCTGGTAATGTATCAGTAGGACATTACCCAATTGCAGCTGAGCAATGCAACTCCAGGATAAGAGACCCCAAACTGGCTATTGGAATGCTTCTGAAGGGAAAGGGTGGTATTGGCTGTGTAATAATACTGCTAGAAAAGCTCTTCCCCAAAAATTGACTGGAACATGTATGTTTGGTGTTGTAGTCCCAAATATTACTATAATCAAAACCCTAAAACCAGAAGAAGGATGGATAACAACCTTCCTAAAACAGATCAAGAGAATTCATAATGCTATTGCAGATAGTCCTGCAAGGTTTCAGTTTTGTTAGACAGTTTCTTCCTTGTTTTGGAGTAGGTGAGTTAGAAAAGATGATCGTAAATATATCTGTAGTAATTGAAAACACTGAAAATAAAATTACAGATGCAGTACAGTCATTACAGGTTGAGGTATCTGGCCTATCCCAGGTGACACTGCAAAAACATATGGCCCTTGACTTGCTATTAGCTTCCCAAGGAGGCATTTGTACAGATTTGGCTGAAATTTGGGAATAGACAAAAATCTTGCACCAAGTCACTAGAGACAATACCTCATGGGGTTTTGAAGAGCTATGGTACAAACTTACATCTTGGCTACCAAATTTGACATGGTTAAAGAATTTGTTTATAATAATTATAATGCTAGTTTGTGTTTGTACCCTAGCATGCATCATGATTCAGTGTTATATTTGCTGATCACAATGGTGTTACAGAATTAAATATAGGAAAATAATATGAAGTGAGACTTATAGGATACACACATATTCCCCCTCAAAGGGGGAAATTGTAAGCTAAAATGCTAATTTGTAAATTAAAACCACTCTGTTAATTGTAAACAAGATGTTAGGTTTTAAATCGGGACTGCTTTATTGAGAGCAAGATGGGCTGGTGTGACCTTGGGGTATGTATAAAACAAGGGTAGCCTTTGAAGATAAGGAAGGCGTAATCAAGACAGGTGGCACCAGTTCTTCAAGATATGGAACAAATCAGAACAAACTGACCTAAACCACAGACACAGTTGTTAAGTAATTCACAAGAGTTTTGCACATGGTCAAGCACAGATGTCAATCAGCGGACACAGTGAGGAAGACTATTGGTGACCACCAGAGACGCCTTGAGACCACCACTTAGCAAGAAAGCACATGCATAATTAAAATGCAAATATTGCAATTAGTTCCAGGCAATCTAGTGAATTTGTAAAGAATTTTCCCAGAAAGGTTGTAAATATGCATTAGTTCATTGGATATATGGATGCTGCTTGTAGACTACAGATGTGCTCACCTTTGCAAAATGATTTGTATGTGCACCCGGTGCTGCAATAAGGACTGCCTTCTTTCTAAAACTCCAAATCACATCTTAGTGAGTTTCTTCGACTCTTTTGTGGTAACAGTGTTATATAGCAATTAACATCATACAGTTTAATTCATGGGCTATTCTAATCCAAAATCATGGAATAGAATCATAGAATAATTAGGGCTGGAAAGGACCTTAAGATCATCTAGTTCCAACCCCCCTGCCATAGGTAGGGATACCTCACACTAAACCATGTCGTCCAAGGCTCTGTCCAACCTGGCCTTGAACACCGCCAAGGATGGAGCATTCACAACTTCCCTGGGCAACCCATTCCAGTGCCTCACCACCCTTACAGTAAAGAACTTCTTCCTTATATCCAATCTAAACTTCCTCTGTTTAAGTTTTAACCCGTTACCCCTTGTCCTGTCACTACAGTCCTTAATGAAGAGTCTCTCCCCAACATCCTTATAGGCCCCCTTCAGATATTGGAAGGCTGCTATGTGGTCTCCACGCAGCCTTCTCCAGGCTGAACAGCCCCAACTTTCTCAGCCGATCTTCATATGGGAGGTGCTCCAGCCCCCTGATCATTCTCATGGCCCTTCTCTGGACTTGTTCCAACAGTTCCCTGTCCTTTTTATGTTGAGGACACCAGAACTGTACACAGTACTCCAGGTGAGGTCTCATGAGAGCAGAGTAGAGGGGCAGGATCACCTCCTTCGACCTGCTGGTCGTGCTCCTTTTGATGCAGCCCAGGATACGGTTGGCTTTCTGGGCTGCGAGTGCACACTGCTGGCTCATGTTAAGAATCCCCTTGAGGTACATACCGGACTTCCCCATTCTTCAGCATTACCCACCAAGTACACCAGATCCTTGAGCAAAAGAAATTCCATGGGTGGTTTTGCCTTTTCCTGAGGCTTTGGTTTCCATCTGCTGTAGCAGTCTTTTAGGACAGGAAAAATGGTGTGTGGTATTGGATTGTTGTATGGTTTATGTGCATTGGACTTTGTCTGGATCTGTGGGTAACTGTGTGTGGTTCAAGTTATAATAAATCATCTTTAGCAAAACTAATTCCTTCAGGTACTGGGATACATCTCTCTTCTGTAGTACGCCTGCCTGGGTAACGTATAACATCTTCCTTGAAGGGACACCTTTCCTTGACAGGAGTCTCCTCCAGAGGCTGAGGACTTGTTTCCCTCTCCCAATCACCTTGTCAATGCCCCCTTCCCTAGCAAGTGATCCCAGCTGCTTGGCTTTCCTACCATCTAATTCCAGGCTACTAGTTCCATTATGTCAACATCAGAGCAACCAGGTGATCACATGCTCGCCTGGGTGACGGCTGAAATCTTTTCATCTTTCCTGCAGCTCACTCAGGGACAGGTATTGAGAGGTTACCTCATGTTCTGCCTCTTCCTCTGTTTCTTGTGCTGGCCCTGCTTCTTTCTGTTTCACTATACAAGCTGTCATTCATGCCCATTTCTTCTGTACAGGGGAGACTGATAACAGCACGGTTTGGTTTTCTGGTTCAGCTGCAGTGCCTGTTGTGGGAATTGGAGTATTTGCAGTGCATGTCATCAGGCTTGGAGTAGACTCACAGCTGCTGCATAGCATTTTTTACCCTTTCTTAAACATGTTATCACAGAAGCACCACCAGCTTCTCTTACTGGTTCAGCCTTGGGAAGTGATGTGTCCATTTTGGAGTTGGGTAAAGCTGTCTCTGTCCAACATGGGGGTAGTTCCTGATCTCACAGAAGCCAGCCCTGCAGTCTGCCTCTCCACTGCCAAAACCTTGCCACATAAAGCCAGTACAGGGTCCAAAAAGGGCTAAAGGGCTGTTGTGGTTTAATACCAGTAGGCAGTTTAACAACACACAGCTGCTCACTCACTCTAATCTTGTCTCATTTCTTGTTTTGCCTCCCCTCCCCTCCCCTCCCCTCCCCTCCCCTCCCCTCCCCTCCCCTCCCCTCCCCACCCCTCCCCTCCCTCCCCCCCCCGTCCGATTGTCTCATATTTTTCCCCGTCACATCTCTCTCATCTGTAGTCTATCCTCTCGTCTCTTCGTCTCTCCTCCTGTCACTCACCTCCCCTTTCTTGCTTCCCCTTTCTTGCCTCCCCTTTTCCTCTTCTCTCTCCTCTCATTTTGTCTCATCTCTCATGACTTGTCTCATCTTTCATCTCCTTTCTCATTTCTTATTTCTCCTTTCTCAACTCTGTTTTATCTCTGATCTCCCCCCAAATCTCTTACCTTGCCTCACCTCTCTTGCTTCTCATCTTGCAGCTCCCTCCCCCATCTCCTGCATGTCTGCTCTTGCAAGTCACTTGTTTTAGGGACTGTAGTGGTAGGACAAGGGGTAATGGGTTAAAACTTAAACAGGGGAAGTTTAGATTGGATATAAGGAGGAAATTCTTTCCTGTTAGGGTAGTGAGGCACTGGAATAGGTTGCCCAGGGAGGTTGTGAATGCTCCATCCCTGGCAATGTTCAAGGCCAGGTTGGACGAGGCCTTGGGTAATATGGTTTAGATCAAGGTGTCCCTGCCCATGGCAGGGGGGTTGGAACTTGATGATCTTAAGGTCCTTTCCAACCCTAACTATTCTATGATTCTATGATTCTCGCATCTCTTGTCATATGCCCCATCTCTTTCCTCTCCAGTCAGCTGGGACTTTCTTTTTCTTCTTTTTAAAACTTTTTTTGGTGGTGTAAATTTTTAGCATAGTCCCCAAATCCAACAAAAAGCAGAAGTGCCACTTTCTTCCAGAAATAACAATTAGGAGTTTTTATAGGGTTGGTATGGTCAGTGTCTACTTCTCAAGTATACTTGATTAAATATGTCATGAGCCCTGAGCAGCAGCCAAACACCCACCCTCCTTGCTCATTATCTTCCCCAATGGGATGGGTAAAAAACATAAGGAAGTTGAACAGTCTTACAGATCAAGACAATAACAATTTAAGAAAAAAGCTGGTTGCACTAACAAAGCAAAAAGATTAATTAATTCACTATTCCCCATTGGCCAGCCACAAGATGTCCAACTACTTCCTGGAAAGCAGACACTCAGCATGCTTAATGATTGCTTGCTAAGACAAATGCCATAACCATGAGTGTTACCCTCTCCCCTTCCCCCTCCTTTCTGTGAGCTTTTTTTGCTGGGCATGAAGTCATATGGTATGGAATATACCTTTGGTCAGTTGAGGTCAGCTATTGTGTCTATGTCCCCTCCCAACCTCTTGCTCTCCCCCAGCTGGGGGGGTGGACTTGGAGAGAAAGCCTTGATGCTGTGCAGGCACTGCTCAGCAACAGCCAAAACATTGGTCTGTTATCAACACTGTTCTAGCCACAAATGCAAAACACAGTACCATATGGGCAACTGTGAGGAAAGTTAACTCAATCCCAGACAGGCTTGGTACAAAATGTAATGCTGATAATAGATGGCAACAAGAAAGGATTCTACAAGTACAGAAATAGCAAAAGGAAGACCAGGGAAAATGTCACCTGTTGCTGAATGGGATGGGGGAACTGGTGACAAATTACATGGGTAAGGCTGAGGTACTCCATGCCTTCTTTGCCTCAGTCTTTATGGGTAAGACCAGCCTTGAGGATTCCCAGGCTCCTGAGACCAGAGGGAAAATCTGGAGCAAGGAAGATTTACCTTCCATGTAAGACCATTTATACAAACTGAACATACATGTTCATGGGGCCTGATGTGTTGCACTCATGAATGCTGATCATGGTGATTGCAAGAGGCTCCTGACAAGTAGAAGAGAGCAAATATCACCTCAGTCTTTGATAAAGGCAAGAGGGAAGGTCTATAGGCTAGTCAACCTCACCTATATTCCCAGGAAGATGATGGAGAAAAGAATCTTGGAAACTGAAGGACATGAAGGTGCTTAGTAGGAGTGTGAATGGATCTATGAATGGGAAATCATGTCTGACCAACCTGATAATCCTTCTACAATGAGGTAACTAGCTTAGTGGATGAGGGGAGAGCAGTGGATATTGTTTAATGGACAGTGAGGTGGACTGAAACTGGCTGAACTGCCCAGAGTGTGGCATTAATTTCAGTTGGAAGCAACTCACTAGTGGTGACCCCCAGGAGTCTGTACTGGGGCCAAAACTTTTCAATATCTTCATTAGTGACCTGGAAAATAGGGCAGAGTGCACCCTCAGCAAGTTTTCAGATGATACAGAATTGGCAGAAGCAGTTGATGGACCAGATGGCTGTTGTGCCATTCAGAGGGACCTTGACAGGCTGGAGAAATGGGCAGAGAAGAATCTCACAATGTTCAACAAGCGCAAAGTCATGCATCTGGGAAGGACTTATTCCAGGTACCAGTACAAGCTGCAGGCTGACTAGCTGGAAGGCAGCTTTGCAGAGAAGGAAATGGGTGTCCTGGTGGGCAAGAAGCTGAATGTGAGCCAGCAATGCAGCCTCACAGCAACAGTATCCCTGGTTGCATTAGAGAAAGCATTTCTAGCAGGTGGAGCTAGGACCTTCCTCTACTCAGTGCTAGTGAAGCTGCATCTGGAGTACTATGTTCAGTTCTGGGCTCTCCAGTACAAGGAAGTATGAACTTACTGGAGCAAGTCCAGCAAAGGGCCACAAATATGATTAAGGGACTGGAACATCTGCCATATGAGGAGAGGCTGAGAGAGCTGGGACTATTTTAGCCTAGAGAAGAGAAGGCTCAGGGAGGATCTTGTCATGTATAAATACCTGATGGGAGAGTGAAGATGAGGGAGCAAGACTCTTCTCAGTGGTGCTCATTAACTGAACTAGAGGCAATGGGCACAAATGGAAAAAAGGAATTTCCATCTGAACGCTTGAAATCACATTTTTACTGTGAAGGTTAGTCAAGGACTGTACCAGGTTGTCCAAAGATGTGGAGTCTCTATCCTTGTAGATATTAAGAACCCAACTGGACATGGCCCTGAGCAACCTGCCTCTAGGTGACCCTCTTTTGAGCAGAGGGGTTGGATTAGATGATCTCAGGAGGTCCATTCCAACCTAAATGAATTTATAGTGCAACTCGGCAAACCAGAGGAAGGACAGCTTTGAAGAATGGTTAGTCATTTATAAGCTGATGGGAGGACTTTTACTTGTTTCTGGGTTTTATGAGTTGTTCCTGAAATCATATAAATAAGAAAAGTTTCTGTTCATTTACACTAGTAAATAAGATATTTTGAGTGAAAGTAAGGTAAGAAAAAACTGAATATTTCAGTACATAAGGATTTGAACCATCTCAGGAAGAAAATTTCTTTCTGGTATTGTATATTTTACCCATTGTGTTCTTACAGTACACTTTATTCAGTGTATGTTAGTTCTTTCTGAAAGCTGACAATATTGGAGGAAATTTAATGTACTTGTATTGAGATTACTATAGAAATTAGTCTTTTAGTTCTTTAGAATTGTGATGAGTTGGTGTGAAACATTTCCAGCATTCAGTTTAATTGCATTGATTATTGCAAGTCTTTTTCTGAAGGTATGATAATTAAGAAGTAAATGTTTATATGTGTAGATTCTAACATTAATTACTTTTGTGCATATAGATAGCTTAAAGTATGTTGTCTTAATATGGTGTAAGGGTTTGAGTCTCCTCTCAAAATTTGACAGTTGCAGCTAATGTGTGCAAGTATAGTTAGAGAAGAATCAGACCTGTAAATGGATTTTTTTCTAGTTCTTTGCCTCAAAGCAGTAAGTAGGTTTGTGTGCACCTTTCTTCCAGCTTGATAAATGTATTTGATGTTACAAAGCATACTGTAACTGTTAGAAAAAAAATCATGAAGTCCGAAGCTTATAGTATTCTCTTCAAATGCTGCAAACTCTAAGCACACCTTAGATTAGACAAAGCAATAATATATAATATGAATTTTCTAATTTTTTAGGCCAAAGCAACATTTTAAGAAAGGAAAAATAAATCTCCATGTACTAGTATGTGAAACAATCTTTAGCCAATCCCCAGATTGGATTTGGGGTGAATATTCATTCTTCTTTTAAGATATGAATAAAGATAAGTGACCAAAAAAAAAAAAAGAAGTTTGTGCTGAACTTTTAATTTTACATTTTAATTTTATTTAGAGACCACGATGCAGACATCAGAGACTGGGTCAGACACAGGTTCGACTGTGACTTTACAGGCATCTGTGGCTGGCCAGGCAGCAGTGCCCACACAGGTAGTACAGCAGGTACCGGTTCAGCAACAGGTAGGTGTCTGTTAATTCTGGGAAAACAAGAAAACCCTGGCAAGACAGAATGATGCATTTCAACAGGTGTACTGAAAAACTGATTTTTTACAAGGCTGCAAAAGCAACTCCTTTTCACTGTTTTACTCAATTTTATTTTGCTGGAACTAAAAGCTACATAAGCAGACATGTATTTTTTAGTTTTTTTCTTGAACTAGAATATCTGGCAACCACCAGAAATACATATGCATGATTCTAAAAGTGGATTACTATGGAATGTGTGCTATAGCTCATTAAAAATACATTAATTTAATTTATTGAATATAATTATTCATTTGAAAGGTTGATAAGGAATATGGAATTTTTGAAATAAATACAATATAGATGTAAAATACAGAAGCAGCGTCATTTTGTACTTCTAAGCTGGGCTCCCTGAAGGTTCTTGCATAACTAGAGAAAGGTATTTGAAGTAAAACCATGTGTAACACATAATTTGGATTTGCCAGAGAATTAAAGGGGCTTCTGAAGCAGACAGCTCAGCACACACTTCTGTGACATGATTAATCACCTATGCAGACCCACCAACATTAAAGGGAGTGGCATGTGGGGAGATTGAGAAGGGGAGTTGGAAAACAGGAACTGAATGTGAAAAGCCATAACTTTTGTCCAAGACTCCTTTAGTATGTGTAATTTAGGTTAGTTTTTTGGGGTTTTGTTTAATTATTTGTTCCAGTTGGAAGGGACCTACAACGACCATTACTCCAACTGTCTGACCACTTCAGGGCTGACCAAAAGTTAAAGCATATTATTAAGGGCATGTCATGGTTTAAACCCAGCCGGTAACTCAGCACCATGTAGCCACTTGCTCACACCCCCTTTTCCCCACTCCCCAGGCAGGATGGGGAGGAGAATCGAAAGACTGTAAACCCCACAGGTTGAGATAAGAACAGTGTAATAACCAAAGTAGAATACGATACTAATACTACTAGTAATAATAATGATAAGGGAAATAACAAGAGGAGAGAATATAAAATTAAAAGGGGAAAGGAAAAAACCCCAATAAACATAAGTGCTGCACAATACAATTGCTCACTACCCTCTGATACCCAGCCCAACCCAGGCAGCAATCTGTCCCTTCCAGGTACCTCTTTAACCAGGGTAAGTGCTACTTAGCAACACCTAATCCATTGGTGTGTTATCAGCATTATTCTCAGACTAAAAGAAAACCATAGCACTGCACCAGCTACTAGGAAGAAAATTAATGCTATCTCAGCCAAAACCAGGACAGGGCATTGTCCAAATACCTCTTAAACACTGACAGGAATGGGGCACTGAGCACCTCTCTAGGAAGTCTGTTCCAGAGCTTGACCACCCTCTCAGTAAAGAAATGCTTCCTAATACGTAGTCTGAACCTCCCCTGACATAGATTTGAACTATTCCCACTCATCCTATCACAGGATACTGGGGAGAAGAGAACAGCACTTTCCCCTCCACTTCCCCTCCATTCAGCTGTCAGTTTTTTAGGTTCTTTAGGTGAAATCTGATGTTCTTTTTCAGCATAAATTGGTTTTACAGTTTTAGAATCGACAATATTAAAACTAATAATAACTTCTTAAATTATGTAAGTCTGTTTCTGTGCTAGCCAATAACTGTTGCTTAAACTATAATTTCTAGCATTTTGTCTAGTTTTAAAATTTAAGGTGATGATTCTTCCTGCATGTTATTTGCAGTGCTATTTTACTGCCTCATACATTTCAGTAATAATTTTTCCTGGTATACAAGCTCAATTCATAATGTCTCATAATTGCATTAATATAAATTTTACTTACGTTATCATGTAACCTGAAACTTATTTGGGTTTTTTTTTTTGCCTTTTTTTTTTTAAACAAACTGCTCACCCCCAAAAAACCCACCCCAGTGTTTCACCAAAACATTTAAACATTGGGCACTTAACAAGAATTTAAATACTTATCTTTGGGTACTTGCTCAAAGTTCATCC
>NW_026901777.1:1162500-1170907 GCF_033783945.1 Neopsephotus bourkii | reverse complement strand
GATATGTGAGGCACCAAGTGTTAGGTTTATGGTTAGGGTTACTGTCAGGGTTAGGTTTAGGGTTAGGGTTAGGGTTAGGGTTAGGGTTAGGAGTCATTGTTAGGGTTAGGGTTAGGGTTAGGGTTAGGGTTAGGGTTTGGTTTAGGGTTAGGGTTAGGTTTAGGGTTATGGGCTTAGGGGGTTAGGGGGTTAGGTTTAGCTTTAGGGTTAGGGATTAAGGTTACTGTTAGGTTTAGGGCTAGGGGGGTTACGGTTAGTGTTAGGGTTAGGGTTAGGAGGTTAGGGTTAGGGTTAGGGCGTTAGGGTTAGGGTTAGGGTTAGAGTTAGGTTTAGGGTTGGGGTTGGGTTTGGGGTTAGCGTTAAGGGTTAGGGTTAGGGTTAGGGTTAGGGTTAGGGTTAGGGTTAGGGTTAGTGTTAGCATTTAGGGTTAGGGTTAGGGTTAGGTGTTAGGGTTATGGTTAGGGTTAGTAGGGTTAAGGTTAGGTTTACGGTTATGGTTAGGGTTAGTGGTTAGGGTTAGGTTTGTTGTTAGTAGGGTTAGAGTTATTAGGATTAGGGTTATGGTTAGGGTTAGATATTAGGTTTAGGGTTATTGTTAGGGTTTAGTGTTTAGTATTTATGGTTAGGGTTAGGGTTAGGGCTAAGGTTAGGTTATGCTTAGTGTTAGTGTGAGGGTTATGTGTTAGGGTTAGGGTTAGTGTTAGGGTTAGTGTTAGGGTTAGCGTTAGGTGTTACGGGTTAGTGTTAGGGTTAGCGTAGGGTTAGGGTTAGGGTGAGGGTTAGGGTTAGGTTTATTGGTCAGGGTTAGGGTTAGGGTTACGGTTAGGGTTAGGCTTAAGGTTACATTTAGGGTTAGGGTTAGGGTTAAGGGGTTAGAGTTAAGGTTTTTGGTTTAGCATTAGGGTTAGGGTTAGGGTTAGGGGTTAGGTTTAGGGTTAGTTTTCGGTTTAGTTAGGGTTAGGATTAGGGTTGGGGTTAGCGTTTAGGGTTAGGGTTAGGCTTAGGGTTAGCGTGTGAAGGGTTTAGGGTTTAGTGTGTTAGGTGGATAGGGGGTTAGGTGGTTAGGGTGTTAGGGTTTAAGGTTAGGGCTAAGGTTAGTGTTAGGGGTTAGAGGTTAGGGGTTAGGTTTAGGTTTAGGGTTATGGTTATGGGTTAAGGTTAGGGGTTAGGGTTAGTGTTAGGGTTAGGGTTAGTGTTAGCATTTAGGGTTAGGGTTAGGGTTAGGTGTTAGGGTTATGGTTAGGGTTAGTAGGGTTAAGGTTAGGTTTACGGTTTTGGTTAGGGTTAGTGGTTAGGGTTAGGTTTATGGTTAGTAGGGTTAGAGTTATTAGGATTAGGGTTATGGTTAGGGTTAGATATTAGCTTTAGGGTTATTGTTAGGGTTTAGTGTTTAGTATTTATGGTTAGGGTTAGGGTTAGGGCTAAGGTTAGGTTATGGTTAGTGTTAGTGTGAGGGTTATGGGTTAGGGTTAGGGTTAGTGTTAGGGGTTTAGGGTTAGGGTTAGAGTTAGTGTTAGGGTTAGGGTTAAGGTTAGGGTTAGTGTTAGGGTTAGCGTTAAGGGTTAGGGTTAGGATTAGGGATTAGGGTTAGGGTTTTGGTTAGGGTTAGTGTTGGGGGGTTAGGTTTAGGGGGTTAAGGCTGGGGTTAGGGTTAGGGTTAGCGTTAGGTGGTTAAGGTTAGTGTTAGGGTTAGAGGTTAGGGTTAGGGTTAGGGGTTGGGTTAGGGTTAGGATTAGGGTTTAGCGTTAGGGTTAGTGTTAGGGTTCTTGGGTTAGGGGGTTAGGGTTAATGTTAGTGTTAGGTTTAGGGTTAGGGGTTAGGGTTTGTGTTAATTTTAGCGTTTAGGGTTATATTTAGGGTTAGGGTTAGAGTTAGGGTTAGGTTTAGTGTTAAGGCTAGGGTTAGGGTTAGAGGTAGGGTTAGGGTTGGTGGTTAGGGTTAGGGTTAGAGTTAGGGTTAGCTTTAGGGTTAGAGTTAGGGTTGGCAGGTTAGGGTTAGGGTTAGAGTTAGGGTTAGGGTTAGGGATTAGAGTTAGGTTTAGGGTTACTGTTAGGTTTAGGGGCTTAGGGTTAGGGTTAGGGTTAGGGGGTTAGAGTTAGGGTTAGGGGGGTTAGGGTTAGGAATAGGGTTAGGATTAGGGGGTTAGGGTTAGGGTTAGGGTTATGGGGGTTAGGGCTATGGGGTTAGGGTTAGGTTTAGGGTTAATGTTTGGGTTAGGGTTAAGGTTAGGGTTAGGGTTAGGGGTAGGGGGTTAGGTTTAGGGTATGGGGTTAGGGTTAGGGTTAGGGTAAGGGTTAGGATTTGGGATTATGGTTGGGGTTAGGGTTAGCGTGTAGGTTATTGTTAGGGTTAGGGTTAGGATTAGGGTTAGAATTAGCGGGTTAGGGTTAGGGTTAGGGTTAGGGTTAGGGTTTAGTGTTAGGGTTTGGTTTAGGGTTAGGTGTTAGGGTTAGGGTTAGGTTAGAGTTAGACGGTTAGGGTTAGGGTTAGGGTTACGGGCTTAGGTGTTTAGGGGGTTAGGGTTAGCGTTAGGGTTAGGGATTAAGGTTAGTGTTCGGGTTAGGGTTAGGGCTAGGGGGTTAGGGTTAGTGTTAAGGTTAGGGTTAGGGTTAGGGTTAGGAGGTTAGGGTTAGGGTTAGGGTTAGGGTTTGGTTTAGGGTTAGGGTTAGGTTTAGGGTTATGGGCTTAGGGGGTTAGGGGGTTAGGTTTAGCTTTAGGGTTAGGGATTAAGGTTACTGTTAGGTTTAGGGCTAGGGGGGTTAGGGTTAGTGTTAGGGTTAGGGTTAGGAGGTTAGGGTTAGGGTTAGGGCGTTAGGGTTAGGGTTAGGGTTAGAGTTAGGTTTAGGGTTGGGGTTGGTTTTGGGGTTAGCGTTAAGGGTTAGGGTTAGGGTTAGGGTTAGGGTTAGGGTTAGGGTTAGGGTTAGGGTTAGTGTTAGCATTTAGGGTTAGGGTTAGGGTTAGGTGTTAGGGTTATGGTTAGGGTTAGTAGGGTTAAGGTTAGGTTTACGGTTATGGTTAGGGTTAGTGGTTAGGGTTAGGTTTATTGTTAGTAGGGTTAGAGTTATTAGGATTAGGGTTATGGTTAGGGTTAGATATTAGGTTTAGGGTTATTGTTAGGGTTTAGTGTTTAGTATTTATGGTTAGGGTTAGGGTTAGGGCTAAGGTTAGGTTATGCTTAGTGTTAGTGTGAGGGTTATGTGTTAGGGTTAGGGTTAGTGTTAGGGTTAGTGTTAGGGTTAGCGTTAGGTGTTACGGGTTAGTGTTAGGGTTAGCGTAGGGTTAGGGTTAGGGTGAGGGTTAGGGTTAGGTTTATTGGTCAGGGTTAGGGTTAGGGTTAGGGTTAGGGTTAGGCTTAAGGTTACATTTAGGGTTAGGGTTAGGGTTAAGGGGTTAGAGTTAAGGTTTTTGGTTTAGCATTAGGGTTAGGGTTAGGGTTAGGGGTTAGGTTTAGGGTTAGTTTTCGGTTTAGTTAGGGTTAGGATTAGGGTTGGGGTTAGCGTTTAGGGTTAGGGTTAGGCTTAGGGTTAGCGTGTGAAGGGTTTAGGGTTTAGTGTGTTAGGTGGATAGGGGGTTAGGTGGTTAGGGTGTTAGGGTTTAAGGTTAGGGCTAAGGTTAGTGTTAGGGGTTAGAGGTTAGGGGTTAGGTTTAGGTTTAGGGTTATGGTTATGGGTTAAGGTTAGGGGTTAGGGTTAGTGTTAGGGTTAGGGTTAGTGTTAGCATTTAGGGTTAGGGTTAGGGTTAGGTGTTAGGGTTATGGTTAGGGTTAGTAGGGTTAAGGTTAGGTTTACGGTTATGGTTAGGGTTAGTGGTTAGGGTTAGGTTTATGGTTAGTAGGGTTAGAGTTATTAGGATTAGGGTTATGGTTAGGGTTAGATATTAGCTTTAGGGTTATTGTTAGGGTTTAGTGTTTAGTATTTATGGTTAGGGTTAGGGTTAGGGCTAAGGTTAGGTTATGGTTAGTGTTAGTGTGAGGGTTATGGGTTAGGGTTAGGGTTAGTGTTAGGGGTTTAGGGTTAGGGTTAGAGTTAGTGTTAGGGTTAGGGTTAAGGTTAGGGTTAGTGTTAGGGGGTTAGTGTTAGGGTTAGCGTTAAGGGTTAGGGTTAGGATTAGGGATTAGGGTTAGGGTTTTGGTTAGGGTTAGTGTTGGGGGGTTAGGGTTAGGGGGTTAAGGCTGGGGTTAGGGTTAGGGTTAGCGTTAGGTGGTTAAGGTTAGTGTTAGGGTTAGAGGTTAGGGTTAGGGTTAGGGGTTGGGTTAGGGTTAGGATTAGCGTTAGGGTTAGGTTAGGGTTTTGGGTTAGGGGGTTAGGGTTAATGTTAGTGTTAGGTTTAGGGTTAGGGGTTAGGGTTTGTGTTAATTTTAGCGTTTAGGGTTATATTTAGGGTTAGGGTTAGAGTTAGGGTTAGGTTTAGAGTTAAGGCTAGGGTTAGGGTTAGAGGTAGGGTTAGGGTTGGTGGTTAGGGTTAGGGTTAGAGTTAGGGTTAGCTTTAGGGTTAGAGTTAGGGTTGGCAGGTTAGGGTTAGGGTTAGAGTTAGGGTTAGGGTTAGGGATTAGAGTTAGGTTTAGGGTTACTGTTAGGTTTAGGGGCTTAGGGTTAGGGTTAGGGTTAGGGGGTTAGGGTTAGGGTTAGGGGGGTTAGGGTTTGGAATAGGGTTAGGATTAGGGGGTTAGGGTTAGGGTTAGGGTTATGGGGGTTAGGGCTATGGGGTTAGGGTTAGGTTTAGGGGTAATGTTTGGGTTAGGGTTAAGGTTAGGGTTAGGGTTAGGGGTAGGGGGTTAGGTTTAGGGTAGGGGGTTAGGGTTAGGGTTAGGGTAAGGGTTAGGATTTGGGATTATGGTTGGGGTTAGGGTTAGGGTGTAGGTTATGGTTAGGGTTAGGGTTAGGGTTAGGGTTAGAATTAGCGGGTTAGGGTTAGGGTTAGGGTTAGGGTTAGGGTTAGGGTTTAGTGTTAGGGTTTGGTTTAGGGTTAGGTGTTAGGGTTAGGGTTAGGTTAGAGTTAGACGGTTAGGGTTAGGGTTAGGGTTACGGGCTTAGGTGTTTAGGGGGTTAGGGTTAGCGTTAGGGTTAGGGATTAAGGTTAGTGTTAGGGTTAGGGTTAGGGCTAGGGGGTTAGGGTTAGTGTTAAGGTTAGGGTTAGGGTTAGGGTTAGGAGGTTAGGGTTAGGGTTAGGGCGTTAGGGTTAGGGTTAGGGTTAGAGTTAAGTTTAGGTTTGGGGTTGGGGTTGGGGTTAGCGTTAAGTTTAGGGTTAGGGTTAGGTGGTTAGGGTTAATCTTAGGGTTAGGGTTAGGTTTAGGGTTAGCGATTAGGGTTACGGTTAGGGTTAGGGTTAGGGGGGTTAGGGTTAGGGTTAGGTTGTTAGTATGGTTAGGGGTTGGGTTAGGGTTAGCATTAGGGTTACGGTTAGGGTTTAGGGTTAGGGTTAGTGTTAGTGTTAGGATTAGTGTTTGGTTTAAGTGTAGTGTTAGGATTGGGGTTAGAGTTAGGGGGTTAGGGTTAGGGTTTAGGATTCGGTTTAGCGTTGGGGTTGAGGTTAGGGTTATGGTTAGGATTATGGTTAGGGTGTTAGGGTTAGGGTTAAGTGTTAGGGATTAGGTGTTAGGGGTTAGGTTTTAGGGTTTGGGTTCGGTTTAGGGTTAGGTGTTAGGGTGAGTGTTAGTAGGGTTAGGGTTAGGGTTAGGGTTAGGGTTAGTAGGGTTAGGGTTACGGTTAAGGCTAGGGTTAGGGTTAGGGTTAGGTTAGGGTTAGGGTTAGGGTTACCGTTAGGTGTTACGGGTTAGTGTTAGGGTTAGGGTTAGCGTAGGGTTAGGGTTAGGGTGAGGGTTAGGGTTAGGTTTATTGGTCGGGGTTAGGGTTAGGGTGAGGGTTAGGGTTAGGTTTATTGGTCGGGGTTAGGGTTAGGGTTAGGGGGTTAGGGCTAGGGTTAGGTTTAGGGTTAGGGTTAGGGTTAGGGTTAGGGTTAGGATTAGGGTTTAGGGTTAGGTTTAGTGTTAGGGTTAGGGGGTTAGTGGGTTAGGGTTAATGTTAGGGTTAGGTTTAGGGTTAGGGTTAGGTTTCGGGGTTAGGTTTAGTGTTATGGTTAATTAGGATTAGGGTTAGGGTTATTGTTAGGGTTAGTGTTTAGGATTAGTGTTATGGTTAGGGTTAGGGTTTTAAGGGGTTAGGGGTTTAGGGGGTTAGGTGGTTAGAAGTTTAGGGGGTTAGGATTTTAGGGGGTTAGGTTTAGGGGTAGGAGGTTAGGGTTAGGGTTAGGGTTACGGTTAGGGTTAGTGTTAGGGTTAGGGGTTAGGGTTAGGGTTAGCGTTAGGTTTAGGGTTAGGGTTAGGATTAGGGTTAGGATTAGCGTTAGGGGGTTAGTAGGTTTAGAGGGTGGGTTAGGGTTAGGTTTAGTGTTAGGGTTAGGGTTATGGGGGTTAGGGCTATGCTTAGGGTTAGGGGATAGGGTTAGTGTTAGGGTTTGGGTTAGGGTTAGTGTTAGGGTTAGGGTGTTAGGGTTAGGTATAGGGGGTTAGGGTTAGGTTTAGGGTTAGGATTAGGGATTATGGTTGGGTTAGGGTTAGGGTTAGTGTTAGGGTTAGTGTTAGGGTTAGGGGATAGGGTTAGGGTTAGGGTTAGGGTTAGGGTTAGGGTTAGGGTTAGGGTTATGGTTAGGGTTAGCGTTAGGTATAGAGTTAGGGTTAGGATTAGGGTTTGGATTAGCGTTAGGGGGTTAGTAGGTTTAGAGGGTGGGTTAGGGTTAGGTTTAGTGTTAGGGTTAGGGTTATGGGGGTTAGGGCTATGCTTAGGGTTAGGGGATAGGGTTAGGGTTAGGGTTTGGGTTAGGGTTAGTGTTAGGGTTAGGGTGTTAGGGTTAGGTATAGGGGGTTAGGGTTAGGTTTAGGGTTAGGATTAGGGATTATGGTTGGGTTAGGGTTAGGGTTAGTGTTAGGGTTAGTGTTAGGGTTATGGTATAGGGTTAGGTTTAGGGTTAGGGTTAGGGTTAGGGTTAGGTTTAGGGGTTAGGGGTTAGGGTTAGTGTTAGGGTTAGGTTTAGGGTTAGTAGGGTTAGGGTTAGGGTTAGGGTTAGTACGGTTAGTGTTAGGGTTAGGGTTAGGTTTAGGGTTAGGGTTAGGGTTAGGAGTTAGGGTTAGGGTTTATGGTTAGGGTTTAGGGTTAGGTTTATGGTTAGGGTTACTGTCAGGGTTAGGTTTAGGGTTAGGGTTAGGGTTAGGAGTCATTGTTAGGGTTAGGGTTAGGGTTAGGGTTTGGTTTAGGGTTAGGGTTAGCTTTAGGGTTATGGGCTTAGGGGGTTAGGGGGTTAGGTTTAGCTTTAGGGTTAGGGATTAAGGTTACTGTTAGGTTTAGGGCTAGGGGGGTTAGGGTTAGTGTTAGGGTTAGGGTTAGGGTTAGGAGGTTAGGGTTAGGCTTAGGGCGTTAGGGTTAGGGTTAGGGTTAGAGTTAGGTTTAGGGTTGGGTTTGGGTTTGGGGTTAGCGTTAAGGTTAGGTTTAGGGTTAGGTGGTTAGGGTTAATCTTAGGGTTAGGTTTAGGTTTAGGTTTAGCGATTAGGTTTAGGTTAGGGTTAGGGTTAGGGTTACCGTTAGGTGTTACGGGTTAGTGTTAGGGTTAGCGTAGGGTTAGGGTTAGGGTGAGGGTTAGGGTTAGGTTTATTGGTCAGGGTTAGGGTTAGGGTTAGGGTTAGGGTTAGGCTTAAGGTTACATTTAGGGTTAGTGTTAGGGTTAAGGGGTTAGAGTTAAGGTTTTTGGTTTAGGATTAGGGTTAGGGTTAGGGTTAGGGGTTAGGTTTAGGGTTAGTTTTCGGTTTAGTTAGGGTTAGGATTAGGGTTGGGGTTAGCGTTTAGGGTTAGGGTTAGGCTTAGGGTTAGCGTGTGAAGGGTTTAGTGTTTAGTGTGTTAGGTGGATAGGGGGTTAGGTGGTTAGGGTGTTAGGGGTTTAATGTTAGGGCTAAGGTTAGTGTTAGGGGTTAGAGGTTAGGGGTTAGGTTTAGGTTTAGGGTTATGGTTATGGGTTAAGTTTAGGGGTTAGGGTTAGTGTTAGGGTTAGTGTTAGTGTTAGCATTTAGGGTTAGGGTTAGGGTTAGGTGTTAGGGTTATGGTTAGGGTTAGTAGGGTTAAGGTTAGGTTTACGGTTATGGTTAGGGTTAGTGGTTAGGGTTAGGTTTATGGTTAGTAGGGTTAGAGTTATTAGGATTAGGGTTATGGTTAGGGTTAGATATTAGGTTTAGAGTTATTGTTAGGGTTTAGTGTTTAGTATTTATGGTTAGGGTTAGGGCTAAGGTTAGGTTATGGTTAGTGTTAGTGTGAGGGTTATGGGTTAGGGTTAGGGTTAGTGTTAGGGGTTTAGGGTTAGGGTTAGAGTTAGTGTTAGGGTTAGGGTTAAGGTTAGGGTTAGTGTTAGGGGGTTAGTGTTAGGG